>NC_091950.1:397310508-397318008 GCF_031021105.1 Erythrolamprus reginae | reverse complement strand
ATAGTTATTATTATGCTGTGTTTTACTTTATATTAAAAATTGCAGAGTTAAACCACTGAGTCTTGAGGGGCAGAGCTGTTTTTGTCTAACAGCCTTAATGACCTTTTCTTCTCAAAAATATTCCAGAAATTGCTATATGTAAAATAGTTATTTTTTAAAAAAAACTAACAAGGGAGTGAGACCAAAAACTAAGAAACAGCTAAGCAGCGGAAAAGCAAAGAAAAACAAACAGGGAAATTCAAAACTGGCACTCCCTCTGTTCCTGTCAAAAGTGCTTAGAAGCAGAATGGTTTTTGAACCTTTCTCCAAAAATAAGAATGAGAAGAAGTTGGATGAGGCTCTTCAGGGAAGGGAGTCATAAACTCTGGGTACCAGCTTTGCAGAGAAGCAGCCCCTGAAGGGGAGAGCTACAGGCGAGGTGAAAAAAAAAGACTTCTTAAGTGTTAGCCATGCACGCTACACTCATTTTGATTAGTTGGGGAGAAACATCTTTCAGCTGTGGCGAGGGGGGCGTTCGTCCAGGTTCACCTGGTGCACCAGTTGCAGCCCTATTTGGACCGGGAGTCACTGCTCACAGTCACTCATGCTCTCATCACTGACTACTGTAACGCTCTCTACATGAGGCTACCTTTGAAGAGTGTTCGGAAACTTCAGATCGTGCAGAATTCAGCTGCGAGAGCAATCATGGGCTTTCCCAAATATGCCCATGTTACACCAACACTCCGCAGTCTGCATTGGTTGCCGATCAGTTTCCGGTCACAATTCAAAGTGTTGATTATGACCTATAAAGCCCTTCATGGCACCGGACCAGATTATCTCCAGGACCGCCTTCTGCTGCACGAATCCCAGCAACCAGTTAGGTCCCACAGAGTGGGTCTTCTCCATGTCCCATCAGCTAAACAATGCCGCTTGGTGGGACCCAGGGGAAGAGCCTTCTCTGTGGTGGCCCCGGCCCTCTGGAACCAACTCCCCCCAGAAATTAGAATTGCCCCCACCCTCCTTGCCTTTCGTAAGCTACTTAAAACCCACCTCTGCCACCAGGCATGGGGGAATTGAGATTCCCTTTCCCCCTAGGCCTTTACAATTTTATGCATGGTATGTCTGTATGTCTGTTTGGTTTTTATTATAATGGGTTTTTAATTATTTTTAGTATTGGCTTATTATTATATGCTGTCTTATTATTGCTGTTAGCCGCCCCGAGTCTGCGGAGAGGGGCGGCATACAAATCCAATAAATAAATAAATACATGGTGTTACATCCCGGGTTTTGGTCGGGATGTCCCTCATTGGTTGAATCTCCGGCGGGAGATTCAAGCATGGGGATTGGCCAGTGAGGGGCTCCTATAGGTACGGTCAGGTACGCAGAACCGATAGGAAAAATTTGATTTTTTTTTCTTTTTTCCCCTTCTTGGTTCTGGGTATGTTTTTCCTATCACAGCAAATGAGGTTGAATGTGTATAATTTTAGAAGATCTGTGCATGTGCGTGTGAGTGTACATACACTTTATATAGTAGATTGTTGTGGTTAGCTCTGGCCCAGCTCCTGCCCCAAGGAATGTGGAGGTGGAGGTGGGGGAAACATCCACATGCCACAGGCCTGTTTTGCTCCCGATAGAATCTCCCGACGAAGGCTCCTCTGACGAAGGAAGCGTGAGTGGCAGGGAAGAGGGGAGTTTGGCAGACAGTTTGGCAGTTTGGCAGTTTGGCAGTTTGGCAGTTTGGCAGACAGCCCAGGAGAAGGTCAATCATCCTTATCAGATGGTATCCCAGATGGTATCCAATCCCTGGATTCTGAACAAGAACTTATGACAGACCCACGCATGCGGAGAGTGATGCATAGGAGACAACAACTGAAGGATTATTACAGGAGGTAAGTGAGGCCACCTGTGGTTGGGTGGGGCTGCTGTAATTAGTGCTACAGATAAAAAGAGCAGCGTGCTGATTTAGCCTTGTGGAAGTTTATCTGATTCATAGTTTCGTCAAGATCGTGGTTTTGCTGTTTCCCTGTTCAAGATTGTGTGTGGACTTTCTGGATTTTGGAATTTGGACTCAATTTCCCAGTTACTGGGTGAGAAATTGGATTGCATTTAACCTGTGCCTTGTCTGTACCAGAAAATCCCTTTGACATTTAAAAAGGGAGTTTTTTCTGCTTTTCTGCTGATAAAGACTTTTGGTTTTCCTTCTATCGTGTGGTGTGTGTCTTTCTGGACTAATTACCCTGTAATTATGGGCGGTTGGGAGACGCCGGCAGAACAGTAGATAATGTATATTTTTGTGTCCCTGTGTGTAATATGTATGTATACATATGGCACATATACATAGAATTAAATGGTATATTTTGGATGTTCAGTAATAGTAAGGGAAATTTTATCTCTTCGAGGTGAAGAGAGGTCAGGCACCTTAACCCTAACCCAAATGCTTGACGTGAGTGGTGTCAAGTTGGCCATCTTTAAGTCAGTCACATGACCTTTAAGCCACCCCCTGGTCACATGATCATCAAGCCACTCCCACCTCAGCAAGCCACACCCACAAAATAAGCCATGCCCACAGCGTGTTAGTAAATAATTTTTGCAGCTCTTCATTGGGATTGGCTATTAACCCCGAGGTTGAATCTCTGGTGGGAGATTCAGACCCTGGGATTGGATACCATCTGGGATATATATAAACTCACCTGAGCCATCGATGCCATTCTTCTTCTGCTGCTGCTGGTTGCCTCATTGTGCTTGTTGCTGTTCAATAATGATTACTTGTTCAACCACGTGTCCAGCCACTGATTGTCCGATCCTAGCTATCTAACACACATATATACAGATGGCACAGAATAAAAAATAGACACTTCCTACAGGTATGATCCCTGCCAGTAAAGGCATAGGGGAAAAATATCCCAAAAGCCCAGTTGTCCCTTGCTTGGGGGTTTCTTTGGTCACAATTGCTTTAATAATATTTAATTTATGAGCCGAGGTGGTGCAGCAGGTAGAGTGCAGTACTGCAGGCCAATAAAGCTGACTGCTAGATCTGCAGATCAGTGGTTCAAATCTCATCACTGGGTCAAGGTTGACTCAGCCTTCCATCCTTCCGAGGTGGGTCAAATGAGGATCTGGATTGTGGGGGCAATACACTGGCTCTGTTAAAATGTGCTATTGCTAGCATGTTGTAAGCCGCCCTGAGTCTAAGGAGAAGGGCGGCATTAAGAAAGCAAATGAATGAATGAATGAATGAATGAATGAAATAAATGAATGAATGAATGAATGAAATAAATGAATGAATGAATAAATGAATAAATGAATAAATGAATAAATGAATAAATGAATAAATGAATAAATGAATAAATAAGCAAGCAAGCAAGCAAGCAAGCAAACAAACAAACAAACAAACAAACAAACAAATAATATGAAGAATCTCTCCAGTGGAGCTGATTGTGGATGACTCAGCTGTCTAGAAGTGAAGTTGATAGCTGATGACTCCACTGTATGATGGCAACAATAGTTTAGAATTTATTAGAATTGTTGTTGCCAAGTCATGGAAAATAACTATTCTGCAGATGTCCCCTAAATCATAGGGTTGCAGCTATAAACCTAGAAAAGAAAGAGGAAAAAATAACTCGAGGGAAATAATACATTTACATGTGATTTTTTCCAAAGCCAGGAGCCAACTCAGCCAATTAAAATCCATAGTTCTATCACATAACAAATCAACAAAGTCTCTTTACTTTTCTGGTGACATAAGTGGCTTTACGTTACATGGTATGACCAGCTCTCTGTTGGGTCATCACTTTAATCCAGATCTTTATTAAAAAAAAATAGTATCTACTGGTCTATAAGATCTGTACTGAAACTTAACCTAACTTCTCAATGATAATTTATGGCTCAATTAATACATACTTGAAGAGGAAAGTAGCCTCTATATCCCAAGTCAGGCCATGACATCACCTTCCCTACTATTATAATGAATGTAAATGACTTTCAAAGGCTTCAGATACAGCTATGGGTTGCTATTAGTACAGTACAGTTCTACGAACTGGTAGCGGCAGTAGCGGGAGATTCGACCCTCCCATCCTGCACAAATGTGCACATTTTTTATTTATTTATTATTTATTATTTTTATTTATTTATTTATTCTTTGTCCAATATACAATACATATGGAAGAGAATAGGTATTAAGTAATATATATAAAGATAGAAAGTAAAAAAGAAGAGTAGGTGGGATGGAGAGAATATATATGATATAAGAGATAAGGAGAGAATATATATATATATATATATATATATATATATATATATATATGTTTTTCTTAAGTCGGATCACCCTGGTATATTTAAGGAACGTCACAGCTCCTTTTTTGCCTCTAGGCCCAACCCAGGACCACTACAAGGCAGTTAATATATTTATAGCCGACAACTATATTCTGTATGTGTTAAAATGTTTTCAGCTGGAATTTTAAAATTAAGGGAGACTAGGATGGTCCCATTTCGGCCTTATTAGGCCTCATCGGCTAGCCACACCCCTTTCTTTTACTGGGATTCGATCTGGTGAACTCTGCATTGTAAAGCAGAGAACTAGCAGTTAGAGCTATTCGATCTGAATCCTTCCAGCTCTGTACCAGGGAGGGGCTATATGTTTTTCTTAAGTCGGATCACCCTGGTATATTTAAGGAACGTCACAGCTCCTTTTTTGCCTCTAGGCCCAACCCAGGACCACTACAAGGCAGTGGTCCGACTTAAGAAAAACATATAGCCCCTCCCTGGTACAGAGCTGGAAGGATTCAGATCGAATAGCTCTAACTGCTAGTTCTCTGCTTTACAATGCAGAGTTCACCAGATCGAATCCCAGTAAAAGAAAGGGGTGTGGCTAGCTGATGAGGCCTAATAAGGCCGAAATGGGACCATCCTAGTCTCCCTTAATTTTAAAATTCCAGCTGAAAACATTTTAACACATACAGAATATAGTTGTCGGCTATAAATATATTAACTGCCTTGTAGTGGTCCTGGGTTGGGCCTAGAGGCAAAAAAGGAGCTGTGACGTTCCTTAAATATACCAGGGTGATCCGACTTAAGAAAAACATATAGCCCCTCCCTGGTACAGAGCTGGAAGGATTCAGATCGAATAGCTCTAACTGCTAGTTCTCTGCTTTACAATGCAGAGTTCACCAGATCGAATCCCAGTAAAAGAAAGGGGTGTGGCTAGCTGATGAGGCCTAATAAGGCCGAAATGGGACCATCCTAGTCTCCCTTAATTTTAAAATTCCAGCTGAAAACATTTTAACACATACAGAATATAGTTGTCGGCTATAAATATATTAACTGCCTTGTAGTGGTCCTGGGTTGGGCCTAGAGGCAAAAAAGGAGCTGTGACGTTCCTTAAATATACCAGGGTGATCCGACTTAAGAAAAACATATAGCCCCTCCCTGGTACAGAGCTGGAAGGATTCAGATCGAATAGCTCTAACTGCTAGTTCTCTGCTTTACAATGCAGAGTTCACCAGATCGAATCCCAGTAAAAGAAAGGGGTGTGGCTAGCTGATGAGGCCTAATAAGGCCGAAATGGGACCATCCTAGTCTCCCTTAATTTTAAAATTCCAGCTGAAAACATTTTAACACATACAGAATATAGTTGTCGGCTATAAATATATTAACTGCCTTGTAGTGGTCCTGGGTTGGGCCTAGAGGCAAAAAAGGAGCTGTGACGTTCCTTAAATATACCAGGGTGATCCGACTTAAGAAAAACATATAGCCCCTCCCTGGTACAGAGCTGGAAGGATTCAGATCGAATAGCTCTAACTGCTAGTTCTCTGCTTTACAATGCAGAGTTCACCAGATCGAATCCCAGTAAAAGAAAGGGGTGTGGCTAGCTGATGAGGCCTAATAAGGCCGAAATGGGACCATCCTAGTCGCCCTTAATTTTAAAATTCCAGCTGAAAACATTTTAACACATACAGAATATAGTTGTCGGCTATAAATATATTAACTGCCTTGTAGTGGTCCTGGGTTGGGCCTAGAGGCAAAAAAGGAGCTGTGACGTTCCTTAAATATACCAGGGTGATCCGACTTAAGAAAAACATATAGCCCCTCCCTGGTACAGAGCTGGAAGGATTCAGATCGAATAGCTCTAACTGCTAGTTCTCTGCTTTACAATGCAGAGTTCACCAGATCGAATCCCAGTAAAAGAAAGGGGTGTGGCTAGCTGATGAGGCCTAATAAGGCCGAAATGGGACCATCCTAGTCTCCCTTAATTTTAAAATTCCAGCTGAAAACATTTTAACACATACAGAATATAGTTGTCGGCTATAAATATATTAACTGCCTTGTAGTGGTCCTGGGTTGGGCCTAGAGGCAAAAAAGGAGCTGTGACGTTCCTTAAATATACCAGGGTGATCCGACTTAAGAAAAACATATAGCCCCTCCCTGGTACAGAGCTGGAAGGATTCAGATCGAATAGCTCTAACTGCTAGTTCTCTGCTTTACAATGCAGAGTTCACCAGATCGAATCCCAGTAAAAGAAAGGGGTGTGGCTAGCTGATGAGGCCTAATAAGGCCGAAATGGGACCATCCTAGTCTCCCTTAATTTTAAAATTCCAGCTGAAAACATTTTAACACATACAGAATATAGTTGTCGGCTATAAATATATTAACTGCCTTGTAGTGGTCCTGGGTTGGGCCTAGAGGCAAAAAAGGAGCTGTGACGTTCCTTAAATATACCAGGGTGATCCGACTTAAGAAAAACATATAGCCCCTCCCTGGTACAGAGCTGGAAGGATTCAGATCGAATAGCTCTAACTGCTAGTTCTCTGCTTTACAATGCAGAGTTCACCAGATCGAATCCCAGTAAAAGAAAGGGGTGTGGCTAGCTGATGAGGCCTAATAAGGCCGAAATGGGACCATCCTAGTCTCCCTTAATTTTAAAATTCCAGCTGAAAACATTTTAACACATACAGAATATAGTTGTCGGCTATAAATATATTAACTGCCTTGTAGTGGTCCTGGGTTGGGCCTAGAGGCAAAAAAGGAGCTGTGACGTTCCTTAAATATACCAGGGTGATCCGACTTAAGAAAAACATATAGCCCCTCCCTGGTACAGAGCTGGAAGGATTCAGATCGAATAGCTCTAACTGCTAGTTCTCTGCTTTACAATGCAGAGTTCACCAGATCGAATCCCAGTAAAAGAAAGGGGTGTGGCTAGCTGATGAGGCCTAATAAGGCCGAAATGGGACCATCCTAGTCTCCCTTAATTTTAAAATTCCAGCTGAAAACATTTTATAACATATATATATATATATATATATATATATATATGTGTTAAATGTTTATAGCTGGAATTTAAAATTAAGGGAGACCAGGATAGATCTATTTCGGCCTTATTAGGCCTCATCAGCTGGCCACACCCACTCTTTTACTGGGATTCGATCTGGGAAGCTTCTGCATTGTAAAGCAGAGAGCTAGCAATTAGACCCATCCGATCTGAATCCTCTCAGCTCTGTACCAGGGAGGGGTATATGTTTTTTTCTT